>NW_024081364.1:0-16646 GCF_003009895.1 Hyaena hyaena
TTCCATGTTTTAGCTATTGTTGAGAGTGCTGCTATGAACATTGGGGTACATGTGCTCCTATGCATCAGCATTCCTGGATCCCTTGGGTAAATGCCTAGCAGTGCTATTGCTGGGTCATAGGGGAGTTCTGTTGTTAGTTTCCTGAGGAACCTCCACACTGTTTTCCAGAGGGGCTGTACCAGTTTACATTCCCACCAACAGTGTAGGAGGGTTGGCAGCATTTTATAAAGTGAATTTTTTAAAATGACTCAGTGTTATCTTCCCTACAGTGGAGCTTAAACTCATGTCAAAATCCAGTTTACCTTTACAACTTGATTTATTTTATTTTACTTTTCCTTTTAAATTCCTTGAACAAAGCTTGTTGCCAGAGGCATCTCTCTTTGTTCTGGTTTTTCTTTGCAGTGTTTTGTTCATTTGTCGTATCACAAAACCAAAGGTTATTCCCCGGGAAATGGAGAAGAGACAAGTTGGGATAGGGGCTCAGTTTCTCCTACATTTCAGTTCAACTCTGCTCAAATATCTGTCTTTGGGGTCCTTTGAGCTCCATGAACAGTCAAAACAGACTTACTCTCAGTGATACTTGTTAACTGTGACAGTAATGTTTTGTTGCCATACAACCTACAGACTACCATCTGCTAGGCCTGAAAGGTGTTTGATGACATGAGCAAATATGTGTTGCTAAAATCAAAAAGGAATTGGCCAAACTGTCTCTAAGTGTTCCTTGCTATCCACCCCATGCTGTTCCTTTCCATTGCTCTCCAATAGCCCCTGGACTGAAATTGCCTTCATTTCAAAACCTGTATATTAGGAATAAATGGCAATGAAATATCATTCCTCAAGATTGGATCAGTTTATCTAAAATGTTTCTCTTAGATTTCTACCTCCTCAAAGAACTATCAAGCCATGGTGAAATCCTTAAGATAAATCTTTCAATCATTACTACTTACAAATAGATAAATGCTGAGGATCAGCCTGAGGCGGAATCAAGACATAGGTGATGCTGGGGGCTTTTACCTCACTCTGTAAAGTCAATGCGCTGTCTCTGTGGTTGTTGCTAGTGCCTGAGGCAGGGCTCAGGATGCCTAGTGGTGGAAGCTTCCTCTGGTCCCCAGGGAATACACTCCATAGGCCTCCTCATTTAAAGAATATCCCTCCCTTGATTCACTGGGATGCCTCAGAGTCCAATAGACTGGGAAGCTGATGGAATGGTGCCAGAACTCTGGATTTCTCAGTATGTTTGTATGCTGTGCTTGGACTTTGCGGATCCTAAGTCTCTCACTTCTTACTCAATCTCTCCAAAGAAGATGACCAAACAGACTATTCACCTAGAAATAATTTTCCTGCTACTCCATCTTTGTTGCTTTTTTTGGTAATGTTATCAGTGCAGAAAATAGGATGGATTTTAAGAATTTCGCAAAGGGATGTGCAAGACCCCAATTTCTTTGTCAAATCTTATATGCAATATTTGATGTGGCTAGCCTACCAATGATGCAGTCTATGCTCCAGATATTTCAGGCAAAATGTAAGAAAATGAGTGGTTTTCAATTAAATATAATTTTAGATTTTGACATTAGGCATTGCATTGCTTTTTTTTTTATTTTAATAGAAATAGCCACTAAAGTAATTGGAATTATGGAATCAGAATGCTACTATATGGGTCTCATAATTTTGAATTATAATCATTCAATAAAACAAATCAACAAACTATAAAAAGCTGAAATATTGGAATACGGTCAAATAAAATGTCACAGTATAATGAATAATGGATTTTGATGAAAATTAGTTTACTGAGTAACTGAAGAAGTCACAATAAATAAATACTCTTATCTGGGTACAAACACCTCCATAGAATCAAGGAGTCTGTTTCTTTCCTGCCTTCAGAATCTCATGCAACTTCCTATCCTTCACAGATTTTAACATTAAGGAAAACACTCTGAGATGCCAGTTGTCAGCTTTCTCTTGAAATTGTCCATAGTGAGAACATTTCTTCTTAAGATACTAAGACCTCTAACTCATTGAAGGCCAAAGTTGATTTTATTACGTGTAATGTTAAGACAAATGACTCCTCTGTTTTTATTTTTTTTTAGATTCTAGACTCAAATTCTAGCTATAAAATAAATAGAAGTACATATTGGTATAGGAGATTCAGAAGTAAACTCTCTCTATAGGATATAACCTAAGATACTTGCAAAGCATTCTAAATAAGTCTTCAGAAGCCCCCTCCACCATTCTTTTGGGCTACTACCTCATTTCACCATTCTATCAGGCAGGGAATGGGTATACGGAAGGAACCATGAATTGCATGGCCTTTGGCATTTTGTCCTACTTCATTTGCACTAAAAGTAATGTCTGGTTCACAAGAAATGCTGTGGAGAATTTCTTAACAGTGATGTAGAGCAACCTGCAAAATCATGAAAGGTAGCCCTGGCAGAATCACTATTGGCAGTGAAGGCAAATCTCTCTCCAGAATGTGTCTATTCCAAAAAGAACAAATTGTTTCCCCTTCTGTGATGGAAGTAATTGAATATAATCAAATTGTCACCAGGTGGCTGGCTTGCTCCTTGGGAAACATTACCATATTGTTGCTTCAGTGTCACTTTCTGTTGCTGACATGTTGGGTACTCCCCAGTAGTTACAGCCACATCATCTGTAGTGAGTAGAAGCCATGTTGCTGATTCCATGCATGACTACCATGCCTGTTTCCACAGCCGATTAGTTCATCAGCCCTTTTAGCAATGACTGGAATGGCTGAGCAAAACGATTTACTGGCATCCACATAATGGGCCATCTTGTCCACATGATTACTGAGAATCTTGTTGGCTGTGTTTGCTGTTTGATGGACAATTACACAAGACAAAAATAACCTGACTTTGTGCCCATTCCTTGAGCTCTGTTCAAGCCTCTTTGTTCCCTGTTTTCTAATACTTTTCTAGGTTCATAAACACGCAGCTAACTCATAAGTCACTGCTCAAAAAAATCAGTGTGAATCTGAATTTCTCTACTTTTTCCAGAAAAAAGTGAACAACCAGGGACATTTCTCTAAAATCCTGCTCCCTAGAAGATTTCCCTTCTGATATTTCTCTAGTTTTTCCAGAAAAAAGTAAGTAGCCAGGCACATTCCTCTAAATTCCTGCTCCCTCGAAGTTTTCCCTTCACCTACATTCTTATGCATCATACCCAAGTAGGGAGAATGCTATAGTCAGCCACTTTTAGGTGTTCCTAGTATGTCATGTGGAATCATCGATAAACTAAATATAAATTTTTTCTTCATTAGGTAACTTGTCATGGGAAACTCCTCATACAGGCATATGTGTAGTTTCATAGAAAGGAGGCAGGGCTTTCAAAGTAGATGCACACGAGTCTAAGCCTCTTGCTCATATATCTTAATTGTGCCTTCAGAATCTGTTCATGCCCAATATATTTCTTCCACTTAGTGATGGAATGCTACTGAAAATGCCAAATTTTATGGCTTCTATAGTCAGGTAACATCCAGGTTATGATAGGCAGCTCAGGTGGCATGATACATCAGGGGCCCTGGTCAAACTTTCCTTCTCTACTTTTGTTGTTTTCAAACAAAGAAGAATTATCTTCAAAATATGGAGTGCCTTTGCTTCAAAATCATGAGTATGTTCTCTCATGTCCTATAGTATGCTTGTGCCACAAAGTAACCTAACTGCCACAGACACACTAAGTGCCCCTCCATCTTTTGATTCATATTGCTTACTGGTTATGCAACATTTCCTCCCACCCCCCCCAGAATTCAAGAACCTTCTATTGTTCTGATCACAGTCAAAATGGTAAGCATTAGGGCTATTTGGTAAATGCATTGCTGCTGCATGCTTTTAGATATTTGTGTTATATATTAAGTTTAAACTGCATAAAAAACATTATGCCAGATACAGTCTCTCGCCATTTGCTTATTGTTTCTTTCCATGGCCTAGACAAAAGAAATCCCTGAAACCTAAAGAGTCAGAGCCTGAATTTTCATGGGGTTTTGTTTCACATCCTTTTTTAAATGTTTACTTATTTATATTGAGAGAGAGAGAGAGAGAATCAGAGAAGGGGAGAGGCAGAGAGAGAGGGAGCCAGAGAATCCCAAGGAGGCTCTGCCCTGTCAGTGCAGTGCAGTGCCCAACACAGGGTTCAATCCTTTCAATCCTGTGAACCGCAAGATCATGACCTGAGCCAAAATCAAGACCTGGATGCTTAACCGACTGAGCCACCAAGGTGCCCCTATTTCACATCCTTATGCAGGTGTGTATCTTACCAAGGCTTCTGTAGCATTCAATGCATCAGAATGGGCATGATGTCTTGTGCAAAGGTAAATCATAGAGCTCCCTATAACGCTATATTTTTAGAAAGAGATGGAGAGTTGATATATCCCTGAGGAAAGTGAACCCAACTTTTCTTTTCCTTTCTAAGTGAAACCAAATTGGTCTGGTTGTCAATAGTTACGGGAAAACAGTTTAAAAAAACATTCATTGGACCATTAGGTGCCTATCACGTATGAGGGGCTATCTTTATATCCTATAGAAAAGTGACTGCATCTGGAACAATGGCTTATTGGACTCACCGGCTGTCTAAGTTTATGATAAATACATGGTTACTTCAAAAGCCATCCTAGTTACTTTGTCCTTAGTCTAGGTTAGTTGCTGCCTTTTAGTCTGTGATATTATCACCACTTTGTATTTCCGCCCTATCACTTCATCTTATTGTCTCTCTCACCAGACCAGGATCTTCCTGACACAACATATGCCTTATCTATATTTTCCATGTTCCTATAACATAGTAAGCACTTAAAATCATTGGTGGATTTTAGTTTAATTAAAACCTGTCAAGTGCATTTTACTGGTAAAACTAACTGTTTTAAACGGTTTCTTTTATATGAAATGTTTAAATATATAAAATGCTTTCTAAAACATCTGCAATATGTCAGAACCTTTACCTATATTATGACCTTTAAAAATTCTATGCTTTTATAGTATGAGTATATAAAAAATTGAAACAAAATGTTTCCTTGCTTGCTTGGGGTTTTTCAAATAACTGCTTAACTGTAAAAAATCATGAAGTGTTAAAATATAGGTCTGTTAGACAGATTCTCTAAACTGACGTAACACATTTTTAAACAAGTTTGAAAACTGAGAAAAGAAATGTTTAGGTCTTTAGAAAGCTCTCCATCTTCTGAAAACTCTCCAGCTTCTGAGAATCAACTGATGCATTACTACTCCTGTTATTTTAATTCCATTTTAGATATATTTTGGTAATATTGCCCAAATCAAAGCATCTAATTTATATCTAGGTAGTATTTTTGTATCAGAAGCCTCTGGATCACTAATTTTTATGACTTCAACCATGAATATAATGCCTTAAATACTACAATAGGAAAAGGAACTATGCCTCAACATATTCAAACTATGATAGTCACAAAAATTCCCATAATTTTTATGACATTTTGACAGGTATTCTAAGTCATTTGAATACATATCATCTTCTCCAAAATATTTTTAGAAAATGATGAATATGGCTTTGATTCATAGAAATCTACCTTGTAAGCATTCATTAATACAAAATTTACTTTTAATATCAAGGTCGAAACTTAGTAAGACTCTTGACATAATCTTTGTGTATCTGTGTTAATTTTTTGGAATTATATATACGTACAATGTCATATTTTAAAAGTATATTATTATGTAACGTATATATATTCTTCTATTCTATCACTTTTATCTCTCTACTACACAAAAGATAACCATTTTCAGGCACAGTAAGTGAGGCTTTGTTAAATTGAAAACAACAATAAATAGTTCTCAGTGAGCCAATGTTGACTCTGCCCTATCAGGTGATACAATGTGGAAGTCATAAACATCATGGCAGTTTTTGTTTTTTGTTTTTTGTTTTTCCTGAGAGAGAGAGAGAGACAGCATGAGCAGGGAAGGGTCAGAGAGAGGGAGACACAGAATCTGAAGCAGGCTCCAGGCTCTGAGCTGTCAGCACAGAGCCCGACACGGGGCTTGAACCCACGAACCGTGAGATCATGACCTGAGCTGAAGTCTGACGCTTAACCAACTGAGCTACCCAGGCGCCCCAGCAGTTTTTTTTTTTTTTAAGTGCCATGCACATTTAATGGTTTATTAAATATTTTTTATAACTTTTATACCACTGCATTTAACCAGCATTTACATTCTTGAGCGCTGTCATTACTATCAAGTATACCTTTGATAATAAAGTCAATAATAGTTGTTATATTATTGTAACAACATATATATCTATATATAATGTTAGTTAATATATACATACATATATATAATATGCATGTATATGTGTATATATCCACATACATATATATAAAATGCCTAAATTACATATTTATTTTATTTCATTTTTAAACAAAATTCGCATTTTACCTAAGCTAAAATAAACAGTACACATTGATTTTCTTCAAAATAATAGCATTCTGTATGATTCTTAGGTAAACCACAAAACATTTAGTTTTGTAGGTTTTCCAGGTTGTGTTTATAAATCAGGACAAGGCAGTAGATATAGTTGTGAAAAAAAACACAAAGGAATATAGACAAATAAGTGGTTAGTATCTACGGCCTCTGATCCTGTGTAGACCATGAAACAGAGGTGCGTTCAACATATACCTGCTAAAAGTTTATGAAGATGTAGGCTCAACAAAGGAAGGTCAACAGCAACAACCCAGGGTGGGACAATAATGGCAAGTTTGCTCCTTCAAACTTTAACTGTAACTTGTTCCTTTAAGTTCATTTGTTAAAGATAAAATCTACACTGAAATTCTTGCTTGGCAAGCTCATCTCAGTGTCTGATAACTCCCTTAACTGTCCATTACAGATTTTTAACATACTCAACACTCCTACTATTCAAAGGTCACTTGTGAGCTTCACTGTAACATTTTATAAAATGTATTCTCTTCAAAATCTATTTCTTCCAAGGGCTCATAACTCAATACCTGACAATTGGATCCAGTGACAATAAATATTATTCTAAAATGACTTAACTAAAGGGGTTCCTGGGTGGCTCAGTTGGTTGTGCATCTGACTCCTGATTTTGCCTCAGTTCATGTTCCCAGGGCTGTGGGATCGAGCCCCATGTAAGGTTCTGTGCTGAGCCTGCTTAAGTTTCTCTCTCTCTCTCTCTCTCTCTCTCTTTCTCTCTCTCTCTCTCTCTTTCTCTCTCTCTCTCTCTCTCCCCCTCTCCCTTGCTCACATTCTCTAAAATTAAAAAAAATTAATTAAATGACTAAACTAAAACAATTCCAAAGTGCCATTAGCAGAGACCCCATATATAGAAGTATACTTCTATAGTACTTATAGAAGTATAAAGTGGCACTTCCAATCCTATATTCTGGAAGAGCAGTAAATAGGTAGATTATCAATGGCTAATGTACTCAATGAGAGGTCAATAGGTCATAAGTGGCCTATATCCACCTGACAGCTTTTCCATAAGATATTTTCCAATTTCTTACAGATTTTTTCCAAATATCAAACACAAGAGAAAGCCTACTTTAAAAGTGTCCTCAGTATTTTCAGTGGTTTCTGAGTTATCTGTAGGAAGCTCTTAGTTGTACAGTTTGATATATGTGTCTGATATTTTATATCAAAATTTATGTTAAGCAAAGCCAAGTTACTTTGGTCTGTCAAAGTGTTCCTCAGTGATGCTTGAAATACTTTCGCCCATTTTCATAATGTTCCTTCTCAACTTTCAACACAGAAAGAATACATAGAGCTTTCAGCAATGCATGAACTTTAGAAAAATCGTGATGTCTGGCAGAAGCAAGGCTTCCTAAATCATATCTTTCCCTTTGTGTTTCCACTTGATTCTCCAGCAATGCAGCTCAGCCGAGAATGTGTTGGGATTGGATAAGTCACTTCTGTACATGTCAGCATGGTGCTCCTCTGACATATTAAATTTGAGCTCTCCCATGACTGAGGGTTCCAGAGATGAGCATTTAGGAGCTTTGAGGTGCTGTTCTGAGAATATATCTTTCAGTCTCTGAATAATGTGCTCCACGATGGAAACACTTAAAGTTTCTTTACAGTAACTCTCGGAGGTGAGCTCAGATTATAGGTTATCTCGCTGGGCTCTGTGTAAGTCCAGGGAAACTCCCAGGGAGTTTCAGCTGAATATCAACTTCAGTTGCCATATTTGTGGCTTCTTCAAACCAAAATTCGTGATAAACTTCAATATAGTCCATCACTTCATTCAGTCTATGCAACACTGTAGTCAACCTACTGTAGATGATATCGGAGGTTTGCCCCTGAAAATTTTTCCCAAAGGCTCTTGTAAAAAGATAGAACATTTTAAAGAACATCAATGGTAATGACGCAATACAAATCTGTTTCTACGGTAGAGTACAAATGCTCTACCAGCCGTATAGTTATTCCAGCTAATATTTTTATCACTATTTGTATCATTGAAAAATAAAACTAGTGCTTGTAGGAGGTCCACAAGATTTCAAAAGCATCATGCCTACCTGTCCACTCAGAATGGCAAATTTCTTTCAGTCCCTTACCCTTTTCCTCATTGCTCTGAAAGAGGACAGAAATTGCCTTGCGAAACTCTAAAAACAGTTGTGGCAATGGACGGAGGAGGGAACAAACTTCCTCTATTCTTAATGCAACAGATACTCCCACAAGAGGCACTGATTTTGCAACCACGTATTTAAGACACGGGAAGAGCAAAGCGTGTAGACAGCTTGGGGATATATCTCCTAAAGTTTAGAAGCAACAACTTTTGTTTGGGAAGAAAATCCGCTGGACACAGGGTAAGCCTGGCCATGTTCAATTCCCACTTCTCGGTTATCGTTGCCCAAGATTTCACAGCCAGAATGCAGCAGCAGCTTTGTAAGGCAAGAAGCCCACATGTTCCTCTCTTAGGGTATGAGACAAATCAACAAATCTCACCAAAACAGACAAGTGTTCTTCTCCTTCAAGGTCTTCTACTTCATCAATGATGAAGTGAGAGTCTCTCACTTCCCTGAGGAGTTTCCTCCTGAATGCAGCTCTCACAGATCTCTAGCACCTGTTTCAGCCATTTTTTTCGAGCAGAACAACCTGTTAACCACTATTGTCTCAAAGCGCTGGCTCAGAACCTCTTCGCCAGAATTTTCCAGCATGCCAGTAGTGCCTGAAAGTTATCAGGAGTAAAGAGACCCTCTGAGAGCTCCCTGGTTTCATGCCCATCCAGTGGTATGTTTCGTTTTCCCATATGAATCATTTCCAATTTAAATATTCTTTGTATTCTTTTTTTCTTCAAGGGTTAAAGGTAAAATGTCTTCGTCCTGTTCTTTATCCCCTTCTCCTGTGCTGGGGAGAAGCAATTCTGAGCATTGTTATTGGTTTTTTCTTTATGTTTTGTTCCTCTTCAGAAGTTTTGTCTTTTCCTATTTTAGTGACCTGATTTAATCTCCACTCAGTTTATTTTATTCTTTTTCTGTGTCTCCTATGTGGATTGTTCAAATGAACTGGTAGGATCAAATGTTGTCAGTCTTGCATTATCCCAATGAACTGTCCTATAAGGACTCTCCCAATGACCTCACAACTATCTACTTTGATTAATTTTATTTACTTATTTTTTTATTTATTTTTATTTTTGAGAGTCAGAGAGAGACAGCGTGAGCAGAGGAGGGTCAGAGAGAGAAAGATACAGAATCCAAAGACAGGCTCCAGGCTCTGAGCTAGCTGTCAGCACAGAGCCAGACGCGGGGCTCGAACCCACCAACTGTGAGATCATGACCTGAGCCGAAGTCGGATGCTTAACTGACTGAGCCACCCAGGCACCCCTGCTTTAATTCTGAGAAATAAAATAACCCAATCATTCATTAGTTACCTGATGTCTCTGAGAAATGTATAGTTCTGTAGACCATAGAGGTCTCAGAGTGTCGGGCATATAATTGATAATTTACTTTCTTGATCAGGTGGTTTATCCTCTAAGTCTGCTCTCCTATAATTCTCCACCCACTTCTGGCATCAGACCAGATCCTGGGGCAACCTGAAGAAGGCTAGATCCCACTCTATGCTCTTCCTCCTGGACTTGGTGGCAGTGTGGAAGTTTAGCATCATTGCCCACCTGCTGACTGCCCCAGCCTCCTCCTGCCCCAGAGACCCAACCCCCAACTCCTACCTGCCCCTAAGGGCTGGGGAGGAAAGCCAGGCCCCAGTAATAGGGGATAGGTCCTCTAACTTATATTTTAGATATAAGTTGTTATATGTAACTCTCATGGTAACCACAAAGCAAAAACCTATAGTAAATACACACAAAAAAAGGACTATAAGTCTAAAGAAAGTAATCAAACCACAAAGGAAGAGAGCAAGAACAAAATAACTACAAAAACAACCAGAAAGCAATTCATAAAATGGCCATAAGTCATATCTATCAATAGTTATTTTAAACATAAATGAACTAAATTTTCTAATCAAAAGATATAGAGGGGCTAAATGAATAAAAAATCAAGATTCATCTAAATGTTGTCTATAAGAGTTGCTTAGATGTAAGAACAGACAGACTGAAAGTGAAAGCAGGAAATATAGATTCCATGCTAATGGAAACCAAAAAGAAAGCTGAGGCAGCTGCACTTATATCAGACAAAATGGACTTTAAAACAAAGACTGAATCTAAGAGGAGGCAAATAAGGGCATTGCATAATGATAAAGTGGTCAATTCAACATTTATAAACATTTATGCACCCAGCATAGGAGTACCTAAATATATAAAGCAAATATTAACAGGAGAGCAAAAGGAGAACAGCAACATAGTGATATTAGAGGATTTTTTAAACATTTACTTATTTATTTTGAGGAGGGGGGAGAATCTCAAACAGGCTCTGCACTGTCATCATGAAGCCTGATGTGAGGCTTAAACCCATGGACCGTGAGATCATAATCTGAGCCAAAACCAACAGTCAGATACTCAACTGACTGAGCCACCCAGGTGCCCCATATTAGAGGACTTTAATACCCACTTCCATCAACGGATAGATCAACCAAAAAGAAAATTAATTAAGAAACTTGGCCTTAAATGACATGTTAGACTAGGTGGATGTAACAGATACCTACAGAACATCCATCTAAAAGCAGGATACACATTCTTCTCGAATATATATGGAAATTCTCCAGGATAGATTATATGTTAGTCCACAAAAGAAGTCTTAATAAATTTAAGAAGGTTGAAATCACATTAAGCAACTTTTCTGACCACAATGGTATGAAACTAAAAATCTATTACATGAAAAAAACAGGAAAGTTCACAAATATGTGGAGGTTAAGTGACATGCTACTTAACAGTTAGTGGGTCAAAAAGGAAATCAAAAGATAGAAAAAATACCTTGAGACAAATGAAAATGGAAATATTACGTACCAAAATTTATAGATTAAGCTAAAGCAGATCTAAGAGAGAAGCTCATAACAGCATAAGCCTACCTCAATAAGCAAAAAAAGTCTCAAACAACCTAAATTTACTCTTAAAGGTAGTAGAAAAAGAAGAACAAATGAAACCCTAAGTTAGTAGAAGGAAAGAAATGACATAGATTAGGGAAGAAGTAAATAAAATGGAAACTAAAAAGACAATAGAAAAGGTCAGTGAAAGAGCTGGTTCTTTGAAAAGATAAAATTGAAAAACCTCGTCTAAACTCACCAAGAAAAAAAAGGAGGACTTAAATGAGTAAAATCAGAAATAAAGAGAAGCTATTTCAACTGATGCAAAGGATTATTAAGAACTATTTATAATTATATATCAACAAACTGGAATAAATTGCTAGAAACAAAATCTACCAAAGTGGAACCATAAATAAATAGAAAATCTAAATGACCAATGGCTAGTAAGGAGATTGAATCAGTGATTAAAACCATTCCAACAAAAAAAGTCCAGGACCAGACACCTTTACTGGTGAATTCTACCAAACATTCAAGGAAAAATTAATACCAATCCTCAAACTCTTCTAAAAAACTAAAGAGGAGGAAACACTTCCAATCTCATTTTGCAAAACCAGCATTAACCTGGTATAAAAACCAGACAAGAATGCCACCAGAAAAGAAAATTATAGGCCAATATCCCTGATGAACAGAGAAACAAAATCTTCCACAAAATATTAGCAAACCATATTCAACATACATTAAAAGATCATACCCCATGATCAAGTGGTATTTATTTCAAGTCTGCCAGACTGGTTCAACATCTGCAAATCAGTCAATGCGATATATCACATTGACAAAATAAAGGATACAAACCACATGATCATCTAAATGCAGACAAAGTATTTGATAGAATTCAACATTGATTTATGATTAAAACACAACAAAAGCAAGTATAGATGGGATGTACCTTAACATAATAAAGGTCATATACGACATGCCCACATCTAATATTGTACTCAAGATCAGGAACAGGACAAGAATGACCACTCTCATCACTTTTAATGAACATAGTATTGGAAGTCCTAGCCAGAACAATTAGACAAGAAATAAAAGGTATAAAAATTGGAAAGAAAAAAGTAAAACTGTCACTATTTCAGGTGGCATCATATATATATATATAAGTACTAAAAAATACCAAAAAATAGGAACTAATAAATTTGGGCCACTGGGTGGCTCAGTCAGTTACACATCCATTATGTGGACTTCAGCTCAGATTACCATGGTTAGTGGGTTCGAGCCCCGCGTTGAGCTCTGTGCTGACAGCTCAGAGCCAGGAGCCTGCTTTGGATTCTGTGTCTCCAACTCTCTCTGCCCCTCCCCCACTCACATTGTCTCTTTCAAAAATAAACACTAGAGAAAAAATTTTAGGGGCACCTGGGTGGTTCAGTCAGTTAAGCAACCGACTTCAGCTCAGGTCATGTTCTTGCAGTCCATGAGTTTGAGCCTTGTGTCTAGTTCTGTGCTTACAGCTCAAAGCCTAGAGCCTGCTATGGATTCTCTGTCTCCCTCTCTTTCTGTCCCTACCCCACTCATGCTCTGTCTCTTTCCATCTCTCAGAAATGAATAAACAGGGTCACCTGGGTGGCTCAGTCGGTTAAACGTCTGACTTCGCCTCAGGTCATGATCTCACGGTTGGTGGGTTCGAGCCACGCATCAGGCTCTGTGCTGACAGCAGGCTAAGAGCCTGGAGCCTGCTTCAGATTCTGTATCTCCCTCTCTCTCTCTGGCCCTCCTCTGCTCATGCTGCCTCTCTCTCTCTCAGAAATAAATAAAACATTTTAAAAAATAATTAAAAAATAAACTCTTAAAAATGAATAAACATTTTTTTAATTTTTAAAAAGAATAAATGCTTTCAATAAATTTAAAGGACACAAAATCAATGTACAAAAATCTGTTACATTTCTATACACTAATAACAAATTATTAGAGAAATTATGAAGACAATCTCATTACAATTGTATCAAAAAGAATAAAATACAAACTAGGGGTGCCTGAAGGACTCAGTTGGTTGAGCATCCAAATTCAGGTCAGGTCATGATCTCATGATTTGTGAGTTTGAGCCCCACATTGGGCTTCCTGCTGTTAGCGTGGAGCCCACTTCAGATCTTCTATCCACTGCCCACTCATGCTTTCTCCCTCAAAAATAAATAAACATTTAAAAAGTACCTCGGAATAAATGTGATCAAGGATATTCAAAACCCATATACTGAAAAACTATAAGACATTAAGAGAAAAAATTTAAGAAGATACAAATAAATGGAAAGATTTCTATAAATGGAAAGGCACTGATGGATTGAAAGAATTAATATAATATTCACACTACCCAAAGCAATCTACACATTCAATACAATCTCTATCAAAATGCCAATGGCATTTTTCACAGAAATAGAAAAAAAACAATCTTAAATGTGTGAGGAACTACAAAAGATCCCAAATAGCCAAAGGAATCTGAAGCAAAACTGGGGGAGTCATGATCCTTGATTTCAAGCTCTATCACAAAGCAATAATTATTAAATCAATATGGTATTGGCATAAAAACAGACACATAGATCAAGGCAATGGAATAGAGAACTCAGAAATAACCCCATATTTATAAAGTTAATTTTCAACAAAGGAGACAAGATATGGGAAGGTTAGTCTCTTCAATAAATGGTGTTAGGAAAACTGGACAGCCACGTGCAAAGGAATGAAACTGGATCTTTATTTTACACTATACTTCAAAATTAAAATGTATTAAAGACTTGAACATAACACCTGAAACCATAAAACTCTAGAAGAAATCATGGGCTGTAAGCTTCTTGATATTATCTTAGCAATATTGTTTTAATTTGAAAACAAACTAAAAGCAAACATAAACTACTGGACATATCAAACTAAAAACCTTCTGCACAGTACATAAAACCATCAACAAAATAAAAAGGCAACCTAGTTCTTGAGAGTAATTATTTGCAAACCATGTATCTAATAAGGGGTTAGTATCCAAAATATATAATAAAACTCATACAACTCCATATCAATTACACAATCCAATTTAAAAACGGGCTGAACTTTTGAATAGACATTTTTTTCCAAGAAGACGTACAGCAGGCCAACAGGTGCATTTAAAGAGTCTCAATATTCCTGCTTATTAAGCAAACACAAATGAAAACTGCAGTGAGTTATCACCTCACACCTGCTACCAAGAAGACAAGAAATAACAACTGTGAGGGAAGATACAGAGAAAAGGAAACCCTTGTCCCTGTTGATGGGAATATAAACTGATGCAGCCACTATGGGAAACAGTATTGGGTTTCCTCAAAGAATTAAGAACTACTTTATAATCTAGCATTTCCACTTCTGGATATTTATGTGAAGAAAACATGCAAAAAGATATATGCACCCACGAGATTATTGCAGCACTATTTACAATAGCCAAAATATGGAAACAACCTAGGTGTTCACAGATGATTCATAGACAAATGGATAAACTGTGGTACACACACACACACACACACACACACACACACACACATACACACACACACACAGATATTATTCAGCCATAATTTAGAAGAAAATCCTGCCATCTGCAACAACATGGGGGGAACTTGAGGACATTATGTTAAGTGAAATAAGCCAGACAGAGACTGACTATATTGCGTGCTATCATCATTTATATGTGGAATCTGAAAAACAGTCAAACTCACTCAAAGAAAAGTGGTTTTCAGGGCCTTCAGAATGGGCAAAATAGGGAGAAATTGGTAAAAGCTGCAAACTCTCAACTATTACCAAAAAAGCCAATAATAGTTGTATATATAAACTTCTATACACAGCATCTCAAAAACCTTGTGTCATTTTTAAACATAAAGATTCTGATTAATCAAGCATTTAGGTGCAGAGATTATGACCTAAAAACTTTTTATTCGTTTATTAGATCTATTATTTTATCAATGGAAACAGTATTTTGAAATCAAATTTGAATTCACTTTTAAAATGTTAAAGAAATAGTATACCCAAACAACATAGTGAGCTGTTAGCCTTAGATGAATAAATAGTTTGGGGTTATCCCAAATTGTTTTATAATTTTCTTGCACATATCTAGATTCCCACATAGTGTCATAAATCCCATATTCCCTATGTGTTCTAAAGATTTCTATATGACCCACTAGTCAAACAAAACAAATTTGGAATTTGGGTTTAGACAACTCTGAGCATAAAAGCTGGCTTTATGTAAAAGCTATGTGACTCTGGGCAGCATATTCTATTTCTATGGACCTCATATTTTAATTGTCGAGATAAGATAAATATTACGCTACTCCAAATTGGAGTAAGTGGAGTTATACATGTAAAGCACTTAGCACAGCATTCAGTACACAATAAATGCTTAATAAATTTAGCTTCTATTACATTATTTATGAGGCACTACTTTAGGCACATTCACATATTTACAGGAATATGTAATTCCAAAGCAAGAAATAAAATGCATAGCAACGTATCACCCATATTTCAAGCATATTATACTCAAATGGGGCCAAATAAACATCAGAAGAAATAGAAGAAAAAAAAATTCCATTACATATCGTCTGGAGGTGCGGGTGACCCACTGCAGAAAATGGTGTATTAACAGAAGGGAAATAGTCTCCTTCTCAATCCCATGACTTGGTAATGACTGAGTGGCATATAGGCTCATCCTCTTTTTAGCAGCAGGATAAAAACAAACCACTCTTTCCCATAAATCTCTGTGCTACATCCCAACCACCTGACTCAGAATTCCCTAGTCAGTTGAAAGATCAGGACTTGCATTAAATATCCAATTTGTGCCATGTAAGGTCGCCTACATTCCCCTGAATGGAGTCCATGATAGATTGTTTCATGCTGCCAACCCTCTTACAAAGGAAGTTCCCACTGTGTATGCAAATTTGGGTAATTACTCTTCCTGTTGTATACACTTGTTATTGTGTTACACTTATTTAAAGGACCTCTCTTCTATACAGAAATGCACATCTCTATCATTTAACCAAGGGCAGGTAACATTATCCACAGTTTATAGACTAGGTATGTGAGTTTTAGAACCATTATGGGCCTTTTAGAAAAAAATGAGTAATGGATCTAGACAGTCTGGTACAGATATGACTTTATTGTGATCTACTTTATTTTTTATTATTATTTTTTTTTTACAAATAGTTTATTGTCAAATTAGTTTCCATGTAACACTCAGTGCTCATCCCCACAAGT